>NC_088877.1:24061943-24073078 GCF_032884065.1 Artemia franciscana
TCACCCGTTTGTAAGTTAAAAACACCTCATTTTTTCTAATTTTTCCGAATTAACCATCCCCCCTCCCAGATGATCGAATCGGGGAAACGAATGTTTCTAATTTAATCTGGTCTGGTCCCTGATATGCCTACCGAATTTCATTGTCCTATAGCTTATCTGGAAGTGCCTACACTAGTAAAACCAGGACCGACTGACAGACAGACCAACAGAATTTGCAATTGCTATATGTCACTTGGTAAATACCATGTGCCATAAAAACCAAGTGTATTTTTTTTACCCCAAAAATTAAAAGAATGAAGGTTGAAATTACAAGTTCCTTACCACCTTTGGATTAGGGATGAAGAATTCTATCATTTCTCTGCAAAAAATACCTTCCATGTGATGAACTTGATACAATGGCGACAGACCATTGTTGCAATAGGTACAAGAAACCTGGAAACAAGATTGACAGAAAAAGGATACAAAACCATATAGAAATTTTCCATCCAGCTATGCCACACTAAAATTGCTTGGCTACACCTTATGTGAGGTACCTTCCAAAGAGCCTTAGCTTCAGTAATGATGGATGATTTCCAGCTTAAGAAACCCAAAATAAAGATTTCAAAGGAGGCATACAAAGAATACTGAAGGAAGCAAATGTATCCCTCTGTTTGCCTAAGGCTGATTTATTTGTTCTTTGAAAGGACAAGGTTGTAAAATCTTGCATTCAATACAGAAAAGGAAGACTCCATGAAACAAAAAACTCTATTTGAGGCTGTGAGATGAAAAATTGAAAAATACATCACTGAAAGAGAGACATAAGTCTATACTATGGATTTACAGAAGAAGGTTTGTTGCCAAATATGCATACCAAAAATGAAGCCTTATTTCTTGCCACGTGTTGTCTATTTCAATGAAAATGTTCCACATTTGAAGCTACAAGGGAGAATCCCAATTTATGCATCTTCTAGAATGAGGCTTTGCAGGGATGTGAAGCCATACAAAGTGAGTTCATGGTATTTTAGAATTTGGAAGGTGGGTCAGATAGCACCGTCATCAAATATCCAGTGAAAGTTCATACCTATATGGCTGCAGACTCTGTGAATAGATCCAGAGTTCAAGCTTCAAAATAGGGACATCCTTGACATTAGTGACCTGTGTAATCTGATTGAACTAAGAAGGAAACATAGCAAAGCTGTAAAGATCTTAGACAATTCTTTACAGTGAAGCTCCATCAAATCTCTGTCCCAGGTGAAGAAAAAAGTGGAGTCAAAATATAACAATTTTCTCAAGCAAGATTTGAGCATGGCGAATCCTCTCTGTTGTACAAGACTTCATCAAACAGCAAAGGGAAGTCTTTAGATTTTGTGCTGAAAAATGACCCAAGAGCTTTTCTCTTGCTGAAAAGGTAAACTGAGTGAGAGGGGTGAAGCCTGAGAAAAAAAAGATATTATTTATTTAAATGGGAGAATTACAAATATCTATATTTATCTAAATTAGAATTGTAAATCTTTCGGAAAGACATGCCATCTGGTCCCTATTCGGTTGACCAACTGAAGAGTGTAGGCTACTGACTTTTATAATTCCATTTTCTTTTTAATAAGATTTTCCTCTTACTCTCTGAATAAATACCCAAATCTCTAAATTCTCTTTCTATAACAGAAATACATATTCACAGATATACATGTTTTTACTGATATAGGGTTTCCAAAAGAACAAGAAACACACCAATGGTAAAAAGATGTAGATGACCTTCAGTGGTGTCAGCAAACTCTGACATTTATTTTAGTAACATAATAAGATAAAATACTGTCGAAAAACCAATCCTGATAACTTTTCACTTAAATCATGTGTCTATTGCTGCAAAATGGGTGGGAAAAGTGAAACGTGTCACAGAACTTGAAAAAACTTTGAAGATATTTTTTATTAAATAATGAAAAGTGTATATACATACTTTTACTTTGGGATAGCAACTCTTTTGTTATTGTAGTGTTTCTTTTAGAAAAGCCTTGGCCCTATATACTAGAATTTCACCTTTTTTCTATTAGATTTCCGTCGTATAAGCAAATCCTACCAAAATTTGGTTGGATTGATCAAAATATATTGATTACAACGCTGGAATTGGCAAAAAATGGCAAATTTCTTGGTTGAAAATTCCTTGTCTACTAGTGACTCTTGTGTTCTAAGTGACTAAACCTGGCTTCAGTACACAGAATAGACTAAATTGAACCTTTTTTTGAAGCCCTTGATCATCAATTAGACCAGACCAACTTCTGCAGCCCAAATTTATTTCAGGCAGGGTAGCGAGATTGCAGCTTTTAGATAGTGATTTACTTGTTCTGAAAATGAGTCCAAAAAGGGTTAAGCGGTCCCCAAAACAAGGAGTAGATGCATGCAAAGCTTGCAACAAAAAGTTAATGGATGATTCAGAAGCATTGGTTATATAATGGTTATATAATGGATGATTCAGCACTGTGTGATGGCTGTGAGAAATGGCTTTGTATTGACTGTACAGAAATGAGCGAGCTAGAACATCAGCTTTTCACAAAGATGAGTCGGAGATTGGGTTCAGTTCAGTAGTGTCCACTTTGCAAACAGAAATGGCTGAATGACGAAGTTGTTACTGCAAGGAAGATGAGAGAAATTGTGTGCACTGAGACAAGCAGCTTTTTTGCTCAATTCAAAGAAGAATTCAAGTTCGAATTAAAGAAGGAACTGGATCCTGAATTTCGAACTCTGAAGTTGAAATTCAAAACAAATGCTCTATGGATGATGTCAAGCAAGTAGTCATAGAAACAGCTAAACAAGAATTACAAAATTTCAGCTAAAACATTTCTACTGACATTACAACAAAGCTAGAGGCCAGTACTGCGCCTTCTCTCAGTACTTGTCAGATATTATTCACAAAGAGAAACATCTGATAGTTTTGGCATTGCAGAAATCATGCGTTTGCAGACAAGAAAAGAACAAAATGTCACCAATTTGGCCATTCTAAATGACGAAATATTTCGAGATTGCTCCTTTAAGTCCAGTTTTTCTGTCAGCAGAACCCAAGAAAAATTGTTGAGGGAGGGCAGAACATTGACTCTTGCCAGAGCCATAGACATTTGCCATGCCATTGAATCAGTGCAAGGAGGAACTGAACTGCCTGAAGTCGATGGGCACTGTTGAGAAAAAATCAAGGCCAACTAAATGGGTAAACCCAATAGCAGTAGTCCAGAGGCCAAATGGATCCCTCAGAATATGCTTAGACCCTGTTGATCTTAACAAGTGGGTACAACGCCCACACCACCCAATACCATCATTTGACAATGTAGCATCCAAATGTTCAGGAACCAACAGGTTCTTCAAGCTAGATGCTAGAAATGGATACTGGTCCATGGATGAGGAGTCATGACTTATAACCACATTCAGTACATGCTTTAGCAGGTACAGATGGAAAAAATACCCATTAAGAATCAACTCAGCACCGGACGAGTTCCAAAGGAAAATGGAGGAAGTTTTCAAAGGCTTGGATATAGGTCTTATCATTGGTGACATCACTGGAACAGCAAAGGATGAAGAAGACAGTGATGCTAAGCTGAGAATGGTCTTGCAGAAAGCCAGAGAAAAAGGGGCCAGGTTCAACAAAGAAAAGTGCATTTTTGATGCAGAAAGTATCCCCTACTTTGGGCACTTACTCACTGCCAAAGGAATCAAAGCAGACCCACTGAAAACAAAGGCAATTACAAACATGCCAGCACCAGAATCACATGAACAGCTACAGGTGTTACTGGGCATGTACAACTATCTAGCCAGATACATTCCAAACCTATCCACCCTCTATCATCCATTGCAAGAATTGTCAAAGTCCAAGAATTATGAATGGTACCAACTCCATGAAAATGCAAGAAAACAAATCCAATCATCTATCTGCAAGAACCTTGCAAACTTTGACCATACAAACAAGCACGTAAAAGTCATAGTAGATATATCACAGCATGGACTGGGAGCCCAAACAGTTGTAGATGAGAAGACAGCAGCATTTGGATCACAGTCCCTCAGTAAAGCAAAAAAAAAAACAATACTCACAGATAGAGAAAGAAATGCTGGTTGTAATACATGCCTACAAACACTTCCACCAGTATGTCTAAGGAAGGACAGTCACAATAACTAGTGACCACAAACCATTGGAATCAATGTTGAAGAAACCCATATATAAAGCTCCAACAAGACTACAAAGAATGATGATAGGAATCCAGTATTGTGACATACAAGTCATATATTGCCCAGGATCAGAAATCCCAGTTGCAGATGCCCTGTCAAGATTGCACTTACCCAAAAACGGATCCCAACATACAACACAGCTATGAATTTCCAGTACTCAGCTTCCTCAAGTCAGTCCTGATTAAAGATAGCAAACTCTTACCTAGCTAACTTACCTAGATGGGTTTATCCTGAAGGGTGACAAAATATTAATCCCTGCCACATTTCAAAGGGACATGCTGGAGCAACTATATGCTTCACATCTGGACATGATCAAAACCAAGTAATGAGCAAGGATGGTTGTATTCTTGCCTAACATTACCAAAGACATTGAGAACATGATTGGGAGCTGTAATACATGTGCTTCAATGGCACACAACCAAGCCAGAGAAAGCATGATAGCCTCTCCAATTCCCACATACCCACTTGAACATGTTGGAACTGACATCTTTGAATTCATGGGAATCAAATATCTCACTACTGATGATTGTTACAGCAGATTCATAGAATTAGACAAGCAATTACTAAACTTAAAGCCCATATTGCCAGACACGGCATACCAAAGACCATTACATCAGACAATGGCCCCCAGTTTTCATCAAAAGAGTTCAAAGATTTCATGGATAAATGGAGCATTGTCCACAATACATCCACCCCCAAGTATCCCCAGTCTAATGGATTCAGCAAGAAGTCAGTACAGGCAGCAAAATGGATCATGGCCAAAGCTGTAGAACAACAATCAGACACATACCCGGCTATGCTAGAATAAAAAAAACACAGCAGTAGATGGACTGGCTTCCCCAGTTCAGTTGCTGATGAGTTGACAACTATGATCTGTACTACCAATACTTCCCAAACGCCTGGAATCAAAAGTTGTTCCATGGTCAACATTCCAGAAAACCAGAGAGAGACAGCAGAAACAACAGGAGAAGCCATACAACAAAAACTCAAAAGCTCCAAAACCACTGCTCAATGGTAAAAATGTCTGGGTGAAGCTGGATGAAAATACCAAGTGGCAGAAAGCAGTGGTCTTGCAAAAAAAACAAATATACCCCATGGTCTTACATCATCCAAACAGAGAGTGGAAAGCTGTAGAGGCACAACAGGCTACTTTGATACTTTGATACGGCTACTTTGATTTTAAGCACACAGACCAGCAAAGTGACATGCAGGCACAACAGGCGCCTTCACCACCATCAGCCACTGCACTGGGAACATCACATTTCCCACCTGTGAGCCCAATGTCACCTCTCCCTGCAGCTACACCTGCAGAGAGATTTACCACTCTGCCATATGATGCCAAAGCCACAATACCTCCTGTGTGATCATCAGTCTGATCCAACCTACCAACTGGAGCCCTGACCATACACACCAAGCATTCTGGCAGACAAGAGAAGGTACCAAAGAGGCTCAACCTATAATCTCGACAAAGGAAAGAGTATGAAAGATCCTGTCATGCATGATTGCATCTGTGTTTATTGTAGTGTCATGTTATATGCTTGCTTTGCTTATGCTTGCCTTTTTGTTATAGGTACTTGGGTTTCAATATACCATTAAATTCAACTGAAGATTTTGCAAGTAGTTGGTGATTTTAATCTGTGAAAGATAGATTGGCAAAATCTTTGCGTGGAAGCTTCTGCAAATAGTAAGGAACAAAGTTTTCTACCTGCTGTTGCTGAAAATCATTTTTTTCAGCATGCAATTGAGATAAGAAGGTTAAGGTCTGATCAGACTCCCTCAACACTAGACCTAGTTTAGACCAAGTCAAGTGACTTTGTATCAAATATTGATTTTTGTCTGCTGTTAGGAAAAAGCAATCATGTTGTTTTAGAAATTAGTTTAAGATTATCTATTCCAGAAGTTAAATTGACAAAGATATGGCATGACTATGCAAAAGCTGATTATGATGGGTTTAAAAGATTTATTATTGATTTAAATTCACGTAATGAGTTTAGGAAACCTGATCTATCACTAGGTATGATTTTCAATGTTTTGCTCAAAGCAATATCACAAGGATGTGAAAAATTTGTCACCAAAGTAAATTTCTGCCCAAAATTTAAAAACAGAGTGAGGCTTCCTAAACCAGTACTCCAAGCAATAAAAAAAATGCAGCTTGGAGGGGTTTCATTGCTGACAGGACTGATGCAAATATGAAAACTTATAAAAAAAGCTAAAAATCATGCAACCAAACTATTGCATGAAAATAGGCATGAGCTTGAGTGAGTCAAGTCTGAGTAGGAATTCTGAAAGAAATCCAAACACATTTTGGCAGTATGTTGGTTGTTTTTCAGGAGATAAGTCACCATTATCCAGTGTTTTTAGGGATGGTACCATTCTTATAGGAAAGGACATCTGTAAAACCAAGAAGTTCAGCTATATTTTTAAGTAGTAGTTTTGAAGTTTCTGGGACAAAGAGTTTGACAAAAAATGAGTTGGAATCTAGTACCAGGAATCATTTAACTAGTCTAAATAGAGTATCTGATGATCATTTAATTTCTATTTCTGAGGTTTTGAAAGTGCTGAGAATGTTGGATATATGTAAAAGCATGGATATTGATAGTATTACAAATATTATATTAAAAAAATTGGCATCTGTTTTACATGAGCTGCTTGTCATACTGTTCAACTGGTTGTTTTTGGTTTGATCTCTTCCAAGCAGATGGAAAGAGGCTCTTGTGAAGCCACTATACAAGTCTAGTAGATGTGATTATTTTCGAAATTACAGACCAATTTCTACTACTTCAATATTTTGCAGAGCAGTAGAATTTTTTTTGGTTAATTGTATACAGTTCCACTATGAAAAAAAATGGGTTATGGTCAAAGGCTCAACATGCCTACAGGCAAAAGCGTTCATGTACTAGGCTATGCAACTTTTGGAGGTCATAACTGGATGAATAAATAAATGCAGTCTCTGAAAGAATTGAGTTGGGATTGACTTATACTGATATTGATGAGAGTTGGTCAAACATGAAAGCTGAGCTTTTCAAGCTGTAAAGTCTTGTAACAAATTTTTTGGGGCAAAACAGGCTAAAATTTTACCATTTTCATCTACTGAAATTAGTAAGCTAATTAGCAGAAAATGTCAAGCATGGAATCAATATGGGAAAAAGAAAACCTCAGAAAATTATCATGCCTTAAAATCTTTTCATAACCAGGCAACTAGCCAAACCAAGGAGTTGAAGTAAAAGTTTGAGGAAAAATTGGCTGGGGATCTTAAATGTAACCCAAAATCTTTCTGGTATTATAATTCTCAAAAATATTGCAACAGTCTCTGATATTCTGCATATAGTTAACTTGCTGCTGATCCTGAGCTGAAACTCTCAACCAACAATTGTCATCTGTTTTTCCTCTGGTTCCAGTACTGTTTTTCCCCTTCCTCCTGTATATGATGTATTGCTTAAGATAAGATATTTATTTCAAAAAATCACAAGCACAAAAAGGGCTGAATTTGGACTTCAGAGTTGACAAATCATATGATTACACAAAGACTGGCAAAAATGCAGAAACAAGAATACTACTACTACTAATAATAATAACTCACTGCAGCACCAAGCTGCCTGAGGCCAACACAGCTACACACTCTCCTCCTCCAACCTAATCTATTCAAGGCCTCCCTCTTTCACCCTCCCAGGAAGTTCCCATTTCCTTTAGATCTTTATTTATGACATTCTCCTAACCCAGACAAGGATGACCTGCTTTCCTTGTAGCCCCAGACAGTCGGCCAAAAAGGACAATCTTTGGCAATCTGTCATCCTTCATCCACAGAACATGCCCTAGCCATCTCAACCTTTCTTTCATTATAGCCCTAGAAAGCAAGATCGAACCGCATTTTTTGTACAACCAACTGTTTGAAATACAGTCAGTCAGCTGGGTACCCAGGACAATTTGTAGGCAATTTCTCTGGAAAACATCAAGTAAATCTTCATCCGCTTTTTGGAGCACCCATACTTCAGAGCCATATTTGACCACTGTCATCATTGTAGCTTCCAATATTCTAATCTTGGTTTGCAGACTTATCTTTCTATTCTTCCAAACTTTTTTTTAACTTTGAAAAAACACCCTGAGCCTTAGCTATTCTGCTTTTAATATCTTCACTGCTCCCACCATCTTTACTAATAATACTACCAAGGTAAGTGAAGCTCCCAACCTCTTGAATCTTTGGTAAAATTCTAGTTAATTGACTCCTTGCTATTTTGGAAAGGGTTTAGGTTAGGAAAATGAAACTTTCAGGGATGGGTCTACAAGCTAAAGTATGTCCTGGGAATGTATTTTAAAGCACCCACCTCTATTCCTTCTCTCTCTAGAGGGCTGTAAAATTTGCCAACATGACAGGTCTACCTATTGAAAGTTTGACAAAACCAAATTTTACCTTAATTTTCAGTTACCAGTTGCCCTTTCTCTGCCTTTAGTTCTGAAAATGCAATTCCTGTTATTTGAGTAGAATTTTTAGCCATATCAATGTTTTTTTTCATAATTTAGGAAATGTATTTGCATATCTTTAAAACCTCATATAATGGAATTGAGCAAAGCTATGAAGCTGAAAACAATTTTGTTGTACTTCATTCAAGCAGAGGATCTATTTTGCAAGGTTTCACTTTTATAACAAACATATTTTTAAAGGTCATCAAAGGTCAGGGCTCTCTAGAGGGAGGAGTAGAGGTAGTTGCTTCAAAATACCTTCCTGGGACATACTTTAGTCTGTAGATTCATCCCTGAAATTTTATTTTCCTAACCTAAGCCCTTTCTGAGATAGCAAGAAGTCAATTAACTAGAATTTTACTGAATCCTTTTGTTACCTAATGTCACCTTTTCATCTTCACTTATTCCTAGCCTAGCAATCTCAACCTTTCTTTCATTATAGACCTAGAAAACAGGATTGAACCACATTTTTTGTATAACCTATTGTTTGATATACAGTCAGTCAGCTGGGTACCCAGAACAATCCACAGAAAGAGAAGAAAAATCATGATGGATAATTATTTGTGAGTCAATAACTCAACCATATAAAGTAAATTAAAATTTAAAAAGATAAAAACTAGTCAAACTTAAACAAGTTCAAGTTATAAATAAAAACTAAGTGACATTAAAATAGGGAGATAAGGAAATATAGTCAAGATGTGTTAACTAGGCCTAGGCTAAAATTATTCTACATAGCCTAGGCCTAATATAGAACAAAACTTGATTATGTGTTTAATGCAGATATGCTTGGTATTATAAGTACAAATTACATTGTCTTAGATTTTTATAACTTTAATTTCCAATATATCCTAAGGCTATACATGGGACCATCAGGGATGAAGGTGAATCACCACAAACACAGCTTCAACCTTAAAAAAGAGCATAGCCTACAATTACAAATTAGCAGTCTAAAAGTGCTCTCCTTTTGTTCTAACATGTCTTCTTCTGAAGAGCTGCTATTCTACAACTTTAACTTATTTTACCTTAAATCACAGCTTGGATTTTATTTTTTGTAACTAAAATGTTTGCCCCCCCCCCTGCTTTAGTTGGAATGTCATTTCAGCTGAAATGAGAAAAACGAGTCCTCTGACATCCTTCAAGGCTAAAGCAAAGAGGCTTTTCCTTGTAAAAGAATAGTGATCATCTGGGTATTCTATGGAAGCAGATTGCTTGCTATAAGCCTATATACATGGATTACATAGCCAAATGCAAAGAGAGTTAACTACCTTTACCACCAGAAACAAATTTAAAAAAAAACCTGTTCCTTCTCAGCCAGAGTTGCGTTCGAATCACATTCCAAGTTGACTGAAACCAGCATTCTGACGTTTTATTTGTGATTCCGAGTTAACTTTTAGCGTTCAATTTGTAAAAGTTGACTGAAAGTTAATGAAAAGTTGACTTTTAATAACTTTTACATTTTGTACGTTCGTCTCAAGTTAACTCGGAAAGAGGGCAAAAGTTTCAATTATAGATAGTCATGGAGTATGTGTTCAGATGAATCCAGGATGAAGGCACCATTTTTGTGTACCAGTTTGGTGAGTTATTGAGCCAGATTTTTTGTTGTTGGGTAGGTTGCACTAAAATACACTTAGAAACTATGTTATTATCCTTGTTAAAACTGGCTTTTTTCTTGTGTGGGTGGGTGGGTTTTATTTTTTACTGGGTGGGGGGATAGGTAGATAATAAAATGGTTAAGAAAAAACTTATAAAGTTATTGCAATATTAGTTAAAGTTACTGCAAAGCTACTTGAGCAATTATTTCAGAGCTGGATATCCTAATACAATTTGTGTGGCCAGAAGTTTAATTGTTAGATTGCAAATTGTGATTTTCATTTGTCTTCTTTTAGTCATTCCATTCAAGATGCCTTGGATATTTGTTTTTTTTATTGTGATGGATTGTCTTAATGCTCTGGAAAGGTAAAATATTTCAATTGCATAGGATAGGTAAATTCCAGTAGGCTAATCAATTTAAAGTCCTAAATTAGCAAGGGAAGCGTTTAGTTCACTAAAAAATCACTTATATACAGTGATTTTTTTTAAATCACTGTATAATTGGAGTTCTTTGAACTCCAATTATACAGCCGTTTTTGGCCCCCTTTAGCCTGTATCCAGTTCCTGATTGCCATTTAGTCCAAATTGAATTTTTTCTGTTACTCATTTCTTGTCAATATTGCTGAGGGGTCATACTTAAGCACTAGAGAAGTATGCAGCTCTGCTTTACTTTAGCACCAACCCTCCTAATATGGAAATCTAAGGCTGAAATTGCATATTTCCTATTGATTCTGCCAATCTATACCTCAACCATAGTACCTGATAATTGAAGCAACTGTGGCAAAACAAGAACTGGAAAAATAAGTAGGCTAAAAGGTGGCAAAATACATTTAAAATTTAAAATTTGGGCTATATATTAGCAAATTAGGCAGGTCGGGAGTAAATTTTTTGTTTTTTTCTTA
>NC_088877.1:24073178-24086409 GCF_032884065.1 Artemia franciscana
CGAAGATGTTGTTATTATCAGCAGTAAAAAAAAAATCCATAAAATATATTCTTCAAAGAAACGTAAAGAGCTATATAAAACCGAAGACGAGCTGAAGTGAAATCAAATAGTAATTCAAGCGTAAAATGAGCCTAAATCCCTATCAGTAATAGATTTAAAACCCGAAAACGAAGTCCCATTGCTTTTGCAGTATATTTAGTGCCAATTCCGAGGGGTCATTCCCTTCCCGCCACCTGGTGAACATCTTGAAGTAAAAAGTGTGCCGCATAGCTACGCCATGCGTGGCAAAGTCCCACAGCACTTGATACATTTCTACAACGTTCGCACGCGTCACTTGACATGCGTGACTTATAGAAAAGTCAACGTCGCCTCTGTCAACCCGGACCCAAGCTGTCTGATTTTACCGTTGTTAGAATGAGTACTTCGGTAATGAGTACTCAGAAGAGTTGTTTCGATAATAGTCCACCTGAAATACGATTTTCAAATTTGTCTATTCTGGACCAAGAACATAGCAAAAAATTTTCTTTCGGGGATCAGAAATAGGTGCTCATAAAAAGCCCAAAATTTTCTGAAAAACTGATACACAAAATATAATAGCTCCCCCAAAAATTGTAAAATTATCAACATTGATAAAAAAACAGACTTATGATTAAGATTTTCCAGAAACGTGCTTGACCTTTTTTTTAGGTACAAAAGTGCTGCAGAAGAATTTTCGCAAAATCCACCCGTTAGAGACCTTCTTTTCAAAACTAATGGTAATATATCTGGGCCATATTAAATTCTAAGTAAAAAATAATGGGTTGTTTTTATGGATATGAATTGAGCTCTAACCACAGACAATTTGCTGTCTTTCCATACCGCAATCTGATTTCTAACAAAGGACGCAAGTCCAATTTTTAACAACGATATATACTAAGCTTCAAACTTTTGATTTCATTTTTTAAGATTTTTGAACTGCTTTAATCCATTGTCAAAATAGAGATTCATCATTTGTAGTAATTGCAAATTTTCGTTTTTGGGGCCTTTCTACTGACATTATATAACTAGTTCCGTTCGAAAACGTTTTCTCTCTTAAGGTTTTTCAATTATTGCAACACCCTGTTAGTATATATACAAATATTTTTTATTTACCAGCTTTTTGCTGTTTACACAATTTAATGCCTTTTCATACTGTAATATCTTTTCAAAGATATTTGATTATTAAAGCTAGATCAATTTCTAACAGCGATATATACTAAACTTGAAACTTTTGGTTTTCTTTTTTAAGGTTTTTTTATTGTTGTAATTGCTTGTCAAAATAGACAATCATCATTTGTAATTATTGCAAATTTTTGATTTTTTGGGCCTTCCTACTAATATTACGCAACTGGTTGCGTTTCTGACAGTCGATTTCCAATAACGATATGTACTAAGCTTGAAAGTTTTGATTTTATTTTTAAAGTTTTTGATTGTTTTAATCCCTTGTCAAATATCGAATCATCATTTGTAATAATTGCAGATTTTCGTTTTTTGGCCTTCCTACTGAGATTATTTAATCGGTTGCATTCAAACCTGTAAGCTTAACCACGTAGCGAGTGGATTTTATCTAAAAAAATGAACTAATTTAAAACTTTCAGGCATTCTTCTAGTTTGAATTAAAACATTAAAATTATTGCTATATAAACATTAAACATTAAAAGTATTTTTGCAGTTTACGTAATAACTTCAGCGATTGTGAAATGAACTTGAATTCTTTTCAACTTTTTGTTATGTCTTAAAAAGACATTGCCTATACTTACGAGAAAAGAAATTCGGTAATGATGTTTTTCTTACAACGATTTCTACTATGCTTCAAACTTTGGGTTTTCTTTTTTAAGGTTTTTGAATTGTTGTAATTTCTTGTCAAAATATATGCAAATATTTTTGTAATCACCAGTTTCTTTGCTCTTTAAGCAATTCAATATAAACTTATCCATATACTAGCTGTTGGGGTGGCGCTTCGCGCCACCCCAACACCCAGTTGGTGGGGGCGCTTTGCGCCCCCCAATTCCCGCCGCGCGCGTAAGTCGTTACGCGCCATATTAGCTACGCGCCATTGTAGTTGTGTCCCTGTGTCCCACCTGTGAATAAAGATATATATATATATATATATATATATATATATATATATATATATATATATATATATATATATATATATAATGTATATATATATATATATATATATATATATATATATATATATATATATATATATATATATATATATATATATATATATAATGTATATATATATATATATATATATATATATATATATATATATATATATATATATATATATATATATATATATATATATACTAGCTGTTGGGGTGGCGCTTCGCGCCACCCCAACACCTAGTTGGTGGGGGCGCTTCGCGCCCCCCCCAAGCCCCCCCGCGCGCGTAAGTCGTTACGCGCCATATTAGTTACGCGCCATATTAGTTACGCGCCATTGTAGTTGTGTCCCTGTGTCCCACCTGTGAATATAGATAGATTTATATATGTGTTTCAAACTACGTAAAAATTGCGAATATACAACATTCTTGGCTTTCCCATTGTCTGTCCATATACAAAGCCGTATGTACTAATAATGACGTCATATGCAAACGTTCTTTTTACAAACAAACAAACATGCATACACACAACTCGTTTTTATATAGATAGATAGATAGATAGATACAATACAAATTAACTACGTAAAACTTGTGAATATACAACAGTCTGTTCCGAAATACAACTAACTTCGTAAAACTTGAGAATATACAACATTCTTCGCTGTCCAATTCTCGCTGCATATAAATAGATTGTCAGGTTTACCGACCCTCGAACATGCAACGTACAATTGTCCATGGGAAAAACAATCAGTATTAAGATCAATACCACATTTTTCTAATGATTGACCTTGAGCTTTGTTAATGGTGATTGCAAATGCTAATCGAATTGGGAATTGCAATCTTTTAAATTGAAAAGGCAGATCTGTTGGAATCATGGGAATGCGAGGAATAAGAACAGCCTCACCCTCAAAAGGCCCTGTCAGGATTGTGGCCTCTATTAGGTTTTCCATTGTTTTTTTTACGGCAAGTCGAGTGCCATTGCAAAGCTTTGGTGGGTTTATGTTACGTAACAATATTATTGGTACGCCTATTTTTAGTTGTAGCACGTGTGGTGGAAACCCTGAAAGATCTATGGAATTTAAAAATTCAGATGGATAATTAACCGCTTCATTTGGTTCCAAAACTGTGTCGACTGACTTGTAAAGGACTGCCTGGTCTTGAATCTTGGTCAAAACAATATTGTTGATTTCGTGGACGTCTATATTGTTTTAGCAGCAAGTCTGCTTCTGCGTTGCTCTGGTAGTTCCTCGGCATGCTTTCTTTTTTCACTTTCTCTTTTAGCAGCAAGTCTGCTTTCGCGTTGCTCTGGTAGTTCCTCGGCATGCTTTCTTTTTTCACATTCTCTTTTAGCAGCAAGTCTGCTTCTGCGTTGCTCTGGTAGTTCCTCGGCATGCTTTCTTTTTTCACATTCTCTTTTAGCAGCAAGTCTGCTTCTGCGTTGCTCTGGTAGTTCCTCGGCATGCTTTCTTTTTTCACTTTCTCTTTTAGCAGCAAGTCTGCTTTCGCGTTGCTCTGGTAGTTCCTCGGCACGCTTTCTTTTCTGACTTTCTCTATCACCAGCAAGTTTTCTGGCATAGACTCTTTGAGCATCTTCATCAGTCATTATAAACTTAAGCATTAATAGAATTCTACACGAACATCCGTCTTATATAACTTGAATGACGTCACGCCTTCAAAGCAAAAATGATGCCTTCAAAGCAAAAATGATGGCAGCTAATTTCATGACGTCAGCCGAAACATGACGGCGAACATATGTCTTATATAACTTGAATGACGTCACCTTCAAAGCAAAAATGACGGCAACTAATTTCATGACGTCAGCCGAAACATGACGTCACCTGACACATCCATCCACACATCCACAGACAGACAACTTATTTTTATATATATAGATATATATATATATATATATTTAACTACGTAAAACTTTCGAATATACAACATTCTTGGCTGTCCCATTGTCTGTGCATATAAATAGATTGTCAGGTTTACCGACTCTCGAACATGCAACATATAATTGTCCATGGGAAAAACAATCTGTATTCAGATCTATACCTCATTATTCTAATGATTGCCCTTGAGCTTTGTTGATGGTGATTGCTAATCGAACATTCCCTGTGTCCCCGTCGTCATTTATATATCCCCCTGTGCCCCCCGGCGTCCCCGTTATTGTTGTTTCCCTGTGTCCCTCCCGGTGTCCCGGACGTCATTTGTGTTCCGGTGTCCCGGTCTGTAATTTCTCTTTGAATGTCCTGGTCGTCATTTATATTCCCTGTGTCCCGGTCGTCATTTGTGTCCCGGTGCTTTGTTGATGGTGATTGCTAATCAAACATTCCTTGTGTCCCGGTCGCTTTCTCTTTGAGTGTCCCGGTCTTGTGATTCCTCAGCACGCTTTCTTTTCTTACTTTCTCTATCAGCAGCAAGTTTTTTGGCATAAACTCTTTGAGCAGCTTCATCGGCCGGTCGTCATTTGTGTCCCGATTTCCCGGTCTGTAATTTCGTCAGTCGACAAACATGACGTTAGTCGACACACAAACATGACGCCACTCGACACACAGACATCTTATTTTTATATATGTAGATGTCTCGGTGTCCCGGTCGTCATTTGTGTCCCGATCTGTAATTTCGTCAGTCGACAAATATGACGTCAGTCGACACACAAACATGACGTCACTCGACACACAAACATGACGTCACTCGACACACAGACAACTTATCTTTATATATATATATATATATATATATATATATATATATATATATATATATATATATATATATATATATATATATATATATATATATATATATATATATATATATATATATATATATTTATGAGCTATTTTGCAAACTCGTTTAGTGCTAAATAAGACGAGAATACACAGCTTTGAAAACATCATTTTTAATGTTCTGTTTCAATCTTATGTTAATTGTATGCTATTCCGAAAGCTCTTGTAATGTTTATGCGTAGGAAGGGCTCTTTAAGAATTTTCCATTGTTTGTAAGCTCTTCAGCTCCTCGATGCTGCATTGCTTAAACTCTTCCCTTTCACAAAGAAGCTGAGACTTGTCGTCACACAGAATTATAAGCTTTCTAGAAAGCCTTGGATGGCGAGAATGATAATCCCTGACGCTTTGAGATTCCTTAGAAATTCCATCTTATGAAGATTTTTCTCATAAGTGAATAAGTGTTTTCTGATGCTTGAATATTTCTTGTGCTTGCACATTACTTTGATATAATTAACATTATTAGAAGGGGGGGGGGTGATTTCAAATATCCTGGAATATAGTTGTATAAGGGGAATGACAATTGAAGGAATAAATTCAGAGCCTAAATTATGCCCCGTCAAGAGATTTCAAACTCCCATATCCAATAAAGTATCCTGTTCAACATTTGTTGAGTTAAGCAATGTTCGACTTTCATGTGTAAAGTTTTTTGCTTTATCAATCAAATCAAAGTTTAAAGCTTATCAGAACAGATAGTAAATTGGAAAAGTAGTTTTTGTTGTCTGTATAAAGTCTGGCAAAAGGTACAAAAGAACGACGAATAGTAAATATAGATGGCGTTTGGGAAGAAAATAATTGTTGTTATAGGTTTTGCACCCATTTTAATTTTCTGAAGTAAAGTTTGACGCCCAAAGCACAACTGTTGATGAAAGCACAACTGTTGATGGCCAAAAAGCACAGCTGTTGATGGCCGAAAAGCACAACTGTTGATGGCCAAAAAGCACAGCTGTTGATGGCCGAAAAGCACAACTGTTGATGGCCGAAAAGCACAACTGTTGATGGCCGAAAAGCACAACTGTTGATGGCCGAAAAGCACAACTGTTGATGGCCAAAAAGCACAGCTGTTGATGGCCGAAAAGCACAACTGCTGATGGCCGAAAAGCACAACTGTTGATGGCCGAGATTTACGGATGACACGTGTTACTCCTTGATCTAAAGCCCAATTGTACCCCAGAAATTGAAATGGGGTGTAATTAGCGTAAATATTGTAATTAACTAACTATTGAGAGTACTAAGAAATAGATATACCTTTAGAATCAGAGTGAATTCAACTATAGCTGTTTATTTGCGTCGGAAATGAACTTACCCCCAACCCTATCTTTAATATTTAAATACACATCCTGAGTTGTATTTATGTAATAAATTTTCCATTGTTATCATAAATTGTTAATTCAACTTGAAGAAAAGAATGACTTAGGATCTTTCTACGCAGGAATTTATCATAAGGAAAGAGAATTTCCATGAAGGGGGCGCAGCATTTTATAACATTATTAAAAAAAAAAAAAAAAAAAATGAAATAAAAATTTCAGCTGAAAGTAATGAGCAGAATTAAAACTTAAAACGAACAGAAAATATTATGTACATAAGGAGGTTCGTTTTCTCTACAATATCTTTCTCTTTACGCTAAAGTATTTTGAGTCATTTCAACTATTTATTCTACGGCCTTTGTTAATCAGGGGTCATTCTAAAAAAATTGGGATAAAATTCAAGATCTGGTGTAAAGAGTGAGATATTGGCGAGGGGGTGAACCCCTTATATACGTAATAAAAATACATAAATATAAAAGTTCATTACTTAAGTGAATTCGTAATTTACGTATAATTGTTACTAACAAAACATTTCCAAAAAAAAATGAAAAATTCTAGCTGCATTTTTAAGTAACCAAAAATTGGAGGGCAACTAGGCCTCCTCCCTCACCCCCTTTTTTCATCAAAATTGTCCGATTAAAATCCCGAGAAAACTATTTAGCAAAAAAGAATTAATGTGCAAATTTATCTTCAATTATTCATGTAAGGTGAGCCAAAATCAAAACATGCATTAGTTCAAAATCGTTCAGAAATTGAATAGAAAAAAAGCAAGTTTTTTTTAACTGCAAGTAAGGAGCGACAATAAAACTTAAAACGAAAAGAAATTTTTCTTATAGGAAAGGGGTTGTCCCCTTCTCATCGCCTTGTTCTTTACGCTAAAGCTCTTTATTGTTTTAAAAAGTAGAGCCGTGACAAAGAGTCAAACATTAGCGTAAAGAGCGAGGCGTCGAGGACAATTTCTGTTCGTCTTTAGTTTTAATGTCGCTCCTTACTTGCAGTTAAAAAACTTTTTTTTATTTAATCTGGATAAAAAGCCAATTCTTCTTATGTATTTCTATACTTATCAAAATTCTGTTTTAAGAGTTCTGGTTACTATTTGACAGAGTCACTCCTTGCTTACAGCTCGTTACCATGAAATATTTGAAACATGGACGGTGGTGTCGAGTGCACGATAAAACAGATTTTTCTTACTAGAATCGCTAATTTATTGTCATATCTATTCTAAAACACATTTAGGCTGGAGCGTATCATTGGACAAAGGCTATTGTGTTTAGCCCAAATAGGCGTCCTGAAATGACAGAGCTCTGGACCTAGGGTGGTTTTGATCCCAGCCCATCTAGATGTAAGCATTGGGGCCAAGTTAAAACAAAATCCTTGAGCTACAAGCTCAATTTTCAACATATAACCGAAAATGGTATGAACCAGCAAATGTTTTATTGAGGATAGAATTAAGCCTTATTTAATGGTAGGATATTTTCACAGTACCGATAACAAAGTTGGCCTGTGCTAAGTAAAAATCCCATAAATTGCTTATACTTGAAAGTGTTGGAGAGAGCAAACAAAAACATGGGGGGAAATTCAGTTTAGAGGGGGCAATTTGAAGTCTATGTGTAGCTACTGCCCTAATGCCCCATTATGTACTCTCTGTTTAGTGAAGCAATAATAATATTTGTGGTAAAATATAAAGCAGTTCATATAATTGATCTACGAACATACTCTTTCTTAATTTTTTATACTCTTTCTTAATTTCTTATGTTCTTTCTGAATAAAATAATCAATTTTTTGGCATATTCAATTCAAAGCCTTTTTGGACCCTTGAAAATGATAATTTCTTAATATGTCGTTTGGGTACAAAAAGGCTTAAAACATTGGTTTCAAACTTGCTATTTCATTATATTTTATTAAAATTGTTTAGTCCAAAAGCATTGATGTGTCACAAATAGGTCAGACAAAAAAGATTCAAAACAATTTCTTTATTTTTCCATCCGCTTTGTTTCTTCTGTTGGTTTTCATATTTCGAAAACGATAGTTTTTAGGTGATCCGATAGAATAAGACGAAAACAGGCTGCAATCGTTTTAAATTTTCTATTTAAGTTGATCTTAACAAATCAATGTTTGCGAAATATTTAATTTTTACAAAATGGGTTTATAATTAAATAATAAGTTTGAAACAAAGGTTTTATCCCATTTTTATATCAAAAAACCTAGAAAGAAATTATTATTTTCAAAGGTCCAAAAACGGATTTTGTGAGAAAAACGCTAATTATACTCAGAAAGAGCATAAAAATGGCATCATATGCCATCTTCACTTTACTTGTTGGTCACTTTATTTGTTCTTTGTAGGAATTATTTCTTACTTTATTTTTATCCCATTTTTATAACGAAAAACATTAAAAATAAATTATTATTTTCAAAGGTCCTAAAACAGATTTTGCGAGAAAAGTGCTACTTATACTCAGAAAGATAATTATACTAATTATACTAGAAAGTGCTAATTATACTCAGAAAGAGCATAAGAAATTGAATTATAATTGTACTCAAAAAGAGCATTTGTTGGTCAATTATATGACCTGTACAATATTTGCAAGTACTGCTTGAAAAGCGGGATTGTAGCTGTACCTGAAAAATAGTGTCAAAAACATAATTTTCCCATGAGGGGGGGGGGCATTCAAACTTATTCCAGGAGACTTTCCTACTCGCAAACATGATCTAATTACTTACGTGTAACGACATGTGGTCCATTTTTCTTTCTGTTCTCCATAGGTTCATCCTTTCTAAGAGGTGCGTGTACCAGATTTGGTTCAGCTTCGAATACTATTTGTGAGTTCTCATTACTCTGTGGTCTTAGACCGTGGCCAGGTACCATACTATTACAAGCCAAAGACGGCACGCCATTTGGGAATGCTCTAACAACACTTACAACAATAAAGAGTGTGTAAATCATTTTTAGTATTAATCCCTACAAAGCAGACATAGAACTAGCCTTGTGGTCTTTTTTACAGGTAAGATTTTATTTTAATTTTTATGTACTCAATTCCGTATTATTATGCATAATGAGATTATCTGCATTATCTTTTGACTTCCTGATTTTTCGACTTCCTGGCGTGGCTGTTATAAACTTGAACTAACTCATTAAAGCTCGCGATAATAGATCATGGCCTCAAAATATTTTTCATGGTCATTAAAAAACGATCTTTCATATATCCTCTCATGATACCTTGTCAGCAATCTAGGTCATCTAAAAAAAATTTAATGGTTTTAAAGTAGCACACGCATAGTTAGGTAAAATCATAATTCAGAAACATGATAAACCTTCCGGGAAAAGGATTTACCAGGAGTAGGGGGTGGGGGTGAAAAAAAGAAAAAAAATTATGCTTATTTCTAGGTAAAAAGTCTTAAATTTGGGATAAAGTTTCTCAACAACTAACCCTTTATGGTGTGCTCAACTGCAAGACCAGACACGTAAACGTGCATTCATTTTTCTTTCTTTTTTTGAAAGGTAAAAGAATTTTACCTTGGCAAAGATTTTACTACCGTTTTATGAGTCATAAAATTATTGGAGGCGGGCTAATCTGAAAACAATCACCCCACCCCTTCTCTTCAACCCCCCGAAAGTTTTTCAAAGCTTCGTAATAATCTTTAACCCTTTAGGACTGTAGAATTTTTACTTATATACCCACGCATATAAATTCGTTTTGAGCCTCCAAGCTCCCCGTAAAAATGTACGCACGGGAAAAAGTAGCCGCACTCCTAAGGTAAAGTCACAGCCGCGGTACAACGCAGTAAAACGACCTCGTGAAAAAAACAAGAAATGAACTGAACTACGAGCCAGCAGCCCAAATGGTAGTTTAATCAAAGCCTTTGGTGTTAAAACATTTTTCGCTCAAATTTGTTCTGCTTACCGAACCATAAGAGACGAGCAAATGAGTGGCATTATTAACAATTGTAGTATGGACGAAATCATAGAGGTGCCAGAAACAGCAGTATATACAATCCGAGGGCTATGTAACAACTGTGCCTCAACCCCAGATGAACTCCCCGTGAAATTACTGTAAGTTTATTCACCTTTTCTATCCAAGCCAATCGCATCAGTAATACACCTGTGTTTCACAGAACAATTATTTACAGTGTGAAGCCGCACATGTCCGAGTCATACCAAAAGTTAAGTCACCCCAGTCCTGTGATCAACTGAGACCCATATCAATAACTCCCAGCTTAGCGATAGTAGCTATGGGTTTTATTTACCCCTCTCTGTCACAACAAATTGCACCTTCGATAGATCCCTACCAACATGGCTGCACACAAGGCAATAGTACGGCAGTGTATCTAGTGAAGGTGTATCACTCATTTGTCAAGTGGTTGGACTCTTCTAGTAATATTTTTGATTTACTTTTGAGGGACTACATAAAAGCATTTGAGGATCTACAAGTCAAATACTACTACAAGTGAGAGAGTTACTACGGGGACGGCAGCAATCAGGTTATCCTTTCCCGAAAATACTTGCTTTTTGTGGTCAGAACTAACATGCAGCTGCCCCTAAGGAGCGAAAGTAGCGGCTCTTCTATTCCTTGCCCTCACCAACCCAATCATATCCGAATTCGAAAAGTATTTTAAGTTCTTTGATAATTTGTCTGTGCTTCTCACGTACACAACACATAATCCGGTAGCAAAATCAATGGTAGTTTACCATTTGAGAATCCTGGAAAGCCCTCAAACGTAATTTACCTCCAATGCATCGCAAAAATCACTACGAATCTTAAAAAAACCTGCACACAAAATAATATGTATATTGTATTTACCAATAGCCTCAAAATCATAAATCTCCCAAGTTCTGGTAAAGATAAAACACTTTTGAAGAATACCTCCTTATTAGCAATGACCTAGGCATAAAGAAGGTAGTTCGAGAAGCAATTGAAATCAGACTTAAGATTAATAATAATATTTCTTTAAATCGGAACTATGGGGAAAATTCACTAAATGCTCTATACACAAATTTAATTAAAACCGATCTTACAAAATATTTTCATAAGCCAGTAGATATTAACACAGAACCAGTCACAAATAGACCTTTGAGGTCAGCTGCCAGAAAAAGTAAAATTAGCTCTAAAAACATGTTTTCAATTATTCATATTTTATTTCAATGAATTGCCTCGTTTCATATTACCTTATTTATCAGTCCTGATTGAACTCAGCTGAAGTAAGTATGCTGGGACTGTTTTAGTAATTTTTCATTTTAGTTCTATTGGTCGTATGTTGTTGTAATTTTTTCTTTTTCTGTATATTTATGTTTTGCTGAAAATGGCCCTTGAACGTAGGACCGATATATTCATTCAAATTAGATTTCTACTGTCTGACGAAAAGAATTGCCTATTGTTCTTCTTGTTTTTGATGCTTGTGAATTAATGACATTATAACTAAAAGAGCAGAAATTATTCTGTATAAAAAAAGAGCTATCCCCTCCTTAACGCCTCGCTCTTTACGCCAAGGTTTTATTGTTTTAAAAACCAGAGTTACGATAAAGAGTCAAACTTTACCGTAAAGAGCGAGGTGCTGAGGAGGGGACTGTCTCTTTCATACACGGAATAATTTATGTTCGTTTTAAGTTTTTAAAGTCGTTCCTCACTTTCAATCAAAAAAATTTAATCTATGTTAATTTGATTTATTAAAAATGTAATTTTTATTTTTAGTTCCCAAGCTCTTAATAGTCGTCTGTCAATGAAGTATTTTCTGATCCCCCCCCAACTTTCATTATTTTGTCAGTAATTGTACACAGTTCATTATTAATTTTGGACATAAAATTTTTGGATGTTATATTTCACTAATTTTTTTTTAACTTATTATTGACGATTTCTGTATTTGATATGCGTCTTGTTTCATTAGTTTTTTAACATTTGTATAAGTTATGTTTTCTTTTATTTTGACACAAAAGAAAGATTATGTTAAGACAGCTTCTGCTTGTAATAGTCTTTTGAAAATAAAAAATTATCTTATCTGATAAGGTTAACAGAGAGAGAGGGCTTATCGTTCTTGCCAACAGTTTAATTTGGGCCTGTATTAACGCAGATTACAAGTAATCGCATATTTCAAATCGGGGAGGCCAGTCATAAAAAAAATCGTAATAACCGATTGGCAGTCGGTTTTGGAGTACAACCAGTTGCACTTGAAAAACTTTCAAGGTCAAACTTCAGCCTAATTGGCAGAGGGTTGACGAGTTGGCAATAGCCCTCATCCGCTTTAAGCTTTAACGTCGGTATTTTCTTTTTTAAAAAATGTATTAACCGATGGGCTATGCTTGTTGCATTCTCAAAGACTTTCAAGAAAGCTCAAGTCAAACTTAAGCCTAAACAGAAAGGGGTCTGACGGGTTGGCGATGCTCCTTACCATTTTAAGCTTAAATGTGTCTTTTATTTGGCTATTTAGCTGTTTGATGTTTCTTTTATTTTATTTCAATTGGCTTTTTCTTTCTTTTTCTTTTATTAAATTCCGCTTTGAGCAGATATAAATAAAAAGTAGCCTTCTCGTAGTTTCATAGATCCTACCAAAGACAAAATAGCTATATAGCTAAAATGATTGTCGTATGATATTTATACACTGTAGAGCCGTGTATGCCATGGTTTATAAAGGATACCAAAAAGAAAGCACAAACCAACGGGACAAAAATTCAACACACAGTAAATATACTCGTATTTTCTTCTCCTTTCACCTTCTCCCTTTATCCTGCTGATCCTCCAACCTCCAAAATTTTGAGAAGTGCGTCGACCCAAGGGTGAACTTTTAAATATTCCAAATATCCAGTGGGTAGTTACTCTAAGAAATCTTAACCATCCATTCCTTTTCCCTAGCCCTGTTCTAAAAGCCTCATTCCTTGAATCCTAACCCTTCCTAGCCTATCCATTCCTAACCCTTGACAATTTCAAAAAAATTGCTCTAAGCCAACTCAAATGTGAGGATTCTTCAATCTTACAAAAATGAGTTTCAATCTTCTATGAGTACTCTT
>NC_088877.1:24086509-24110718 GCF_032884065.1 Artemia franciscana
CATTTTTGCTATGACGGTGACGTCATTAACGGTATTTGAGACATTTGTTCACGGAAAAATGTTTAATTGTAAAATGACTGAAGAACCTACAATGGCAACAGCTGAGGAAGCTGCTCAAAGAGTTTATGCCAAAAAACTTGCTGCTGATAGAGAAAGTAAGAAAAGAAAGCGTTCCGAGGAATCACAAGAACAGCAAGAAAACAGGCTTGCAGCTGATAGAGAAAGTAAGAAAAGAAAGCGTGCCGGGGAATCACAAGAACAGCAAGAAAACAGGCTTGCGGCTAAAGAATGCAAAACCGCGCAGTTAGATGAAAATCCACCTGGACAGCGAGAGTCAAAACATATCAAAACTGAAAATGATAGCGATGATGATTGGGTTTGGGATTTTGACTTGGATAAGGTCATCAATGCCTACCAGATTTACGTTAAAAAAACAAAGGTTCGTCGATATGTACTTCATAGTGACGCTGAAAAATAAAGAAGAAAAAGAAAACTGAAAAAAGAAAAAAGGTAAAAAACTAAAAAAAAACTAAAAAGAAAAAACACTCAAAGAGAAATTACAGACCGGGACACAAATGACGACCGAGACAGAGGGAATATAAGTGACGACCGGGAACCTCAAAGAGAAATTACAGACTGGGACACCCGGACACAAATCACGACCGGGACACAGGGAATATAAATGACGACCGGGACACAGGGACACAACTACAACGGGGATGCCGGGGGCACAGGCCGGATATATAGACACCGGGACACAAATGACGACCGGGACACAGGGAATATAAATGACGACCGGGACACTCAAAGAGAAATTACAAACTGGGACACCGGGACACAAATGACGACCGGGACACAGGGAATATAAATGACGACCGGGACACAGGGACACATCATTAGAATAATGAGGTATAGATCTGAATACGGATTGTTTTTCCCATGGACAATTATATGTTGCATGTTCAAGAGTCAGTAAACCTGACAATCTATTTATATGCACAGACAATGGGACAGCGAAGAATGTTGTATATTCGCATGTTTTACGTAGTTAAAAACCGCGCCACCCCAACACCTAGTTGGTGGGGGCGCTTCGCGCCCCCCCCCCCCCAAGCCCCCCCGCGCGCGTAAGTCGTTACGCGCCATATTAGTTACGCGCCATTGTAGTTGTGTCCCTATGTCCCACCTGTGAATATAGATAGATATATATATATATATATATATATATATATATATATATATATATATATATATATATATATATATATATATATATATATATATATATATATATATATATATATGTTTTTAACTACGTAAAACTTGCGAATATACAACATTCTTTGCTGTCCCATTGTCTGTGCATATAAATAGATTGTCAGGTTTACCGACTCTTGAACATGCAACATATAATGGTCCATGGGAAAACAATCCGTATTCAGATCTATACCTCATGATTCTAATGATTGCCCTTGAGCTTTGTTGATGGTGATTGCTAATTGAACATTCCCTGTGTCCCGGTCGTCATTTATATTCCCAGTATCCCGGTCGTCATTTGTGTCCCAGTGTTCCCCTTTTAGTTTTTTTTTATTGGTTTTGACCTTTTTTTAGGTTTTTTAGTTTTTTTCTTTTTAGTTTTTTTTGAAGTTTTTATCTTTTTAGTTTTTTTATTTTTATTTAATTTTTTTTAGTTTTCTTTTTCTCCTTTATTTTTCAGTTTTTTCCTTTTTTTAGTTTTTTTTTCTTTTTTAGTTCTTTTAGTTTTTACCTTTTTTAGTTTTTTTAGTTTTTTAGATGAAATTTTTTTTTAGTTTTTTTCCTTTTTTTCTTTTTAGTTTTTTATTGGTTTTTACCTTTTTTTTTAGCTTTTTTAGTTTTTTTCGTTTTTCTTTTTACTTTTTTTTTAGTTTTTATCTTTTTTATTTTTTTTATTTTTATTCTTAATTTTATTAGTTTTCTTTTTCTCTTCTATTTTTCAGTTTTTTCCTTTTTTTAAGTTTTTTTTAGTTTTTAGTTTTTTTAGTTTTTTAGTTTTTTAGCTTTTTTATTTTTTTTATTAGTTTTTTTTGTAGTTTTTGCCTTTTTTTAGTTTTTTCAGTTTTTTTTTAGTTTTTAGTTTTTTACCTTTTTTAGCCTAACCAGGATTTGAACCTGGGACCTTCATTCTCCGTTCTGACACCCTCTCTCACCGAGTGACTACTCCAGCATGTTCATTTTGGGGTTTTAAATGGTATATTATTAACCAAATTAATGTGTTTTACAATATACTAAGCATCGTCAAAGCAAAAATGACGACAACTAACTTCATGACGTCAGCCGACACAGAAACATGACGTCACCTGATCCACAGATCCACAGACAGACAACTTATTTTTATATATATAGATATATATATATATATACTAGCTGTTGGGGTGGCGCTTCGCGCCACCCCAACACCTAGTTGGTGGGGGCGCTTCGCGCCCCCCCCCAAGCCCCCCCGCGCGCGTAAGTCGTTACGCGCCATATTAGTTACGCGCCATATTAGTTACGCGCCATTGTAGTTGTGTCCCTGTGTCCCACCTGTGAATATAGATAGATTTATATATGTGTTTCAAACTACGTAAAAATTGCGAATATACAACATTCTTGGCTTTCCCATTGTCTGTCCATATACAAAGCCGTATGTACTAATAATGACGTCATATGCAAACGTTCTTTTTACAAACAAACAAACATGCATACACACAACTCGTTTTTATATAGATAGATAGATAGATAGATACAATACAAATTAACTACGTAAAACTTGTGAATATACAACAGTCTGTTCCGAAATACAACTAACTTCGTAAAACTTGAGAATATACAACATTCTTCGCTGTCCAATTCTCGCTGCATATAAATAGATTGTCAGGTTTACCGACCCTCGAACATGCAACGTACAATTGTCCATGGGAAAAACAATCAGTATTAAGATCAATACCACATTTTTCTAATGATTGACCTTGAGCTTTGTTAATGGTGATTGCAAATGCTAATCGAATTGGGAATTGCAATCTTTTAAATTGAAAAGGCAGATCTGTTGGAATCATGGGAATGCGAGGAATAAGAACAGCCTCACCCTCAAAAGGCCCTGTCAGGATTGTGGCCTCTATTAGGTTTTCCATTGTTTTTTTTACGGCAAGTCGAGTGCCATTGCAAAGCTTTGGTGGGTTTATGTTACGTAACAATATTATTGGTACGCCTATTTTTAGTTGTAGCACGTGTGGTGGAAACCCTGAAAGATCTATGGAATTTAAAAATTCAGATGGATAATTAACCGCTTCATTTGGTTCCAAAACTGTGTCGACTGACTTGTAAAGGACTGCCTGGTCTTGAATCTTGGTCAAAACAATATTGTTGATTTCGTGGACGTCTATATTCTTGGGTGCGAGAATCGCTCTTTCACTTAGCCATTTATTATTTTTATAATTTTTTAGAATATTCGGAAATATATTTTCAATCAATTCATTTTTGGACGTCACTAAATTACAGAAATCAGCAGGTAGTTGTATACGTCCTGAAATTGAGTCTACTGGGAGCTTTCCGTTTCCCATTGCTAGCAATTGATCTGAAAATGTTTGACCAGAGTCATCGTTTTGCAATCGGACACGCATATTTGTAGTTAATTTTAATGTTTTTACGTGTGCCCATAAATTAGAATTTTTCAGGCAAGCATTCATTTCGTCTGCAGGAGTTGATCTAGGTATTATAGGTAATGTTTGCCTGAAATCTCCTGCAAGCAATATTAATGTGCTGCCAAAGGGTTTCGAATTCCCTCTTAAATCTTTCAAGCATTGATCCAGAGCCTCGAGCGATTTTTTGTGTGCCATTGTGCACTCATCCCAAATAATAAGTTTGCATTGCTGCAATACTTTACCCATCCCAGATGATTTGGAAATATTGCACGTGGGAGTTTCTGTAGAATGCAAGTTCAGAGGCAATTTCAAAGCGGAATGAGCAGTTCTTCCACCAGGCAGCAATGTTGCGGCTATTCCGGACGACGCAATTGCCAACGCTATATCATTTTTAGATCGAATTGATGCCAGAATCAGTTTTATCACAAACGTTTTACCAGTACCTCCTGGCGCATCCAAAAAGAAAATTTCTCCAACGTTGTTATCGACACAATGCATTATCGTATCATAAATGTCTTTTTGTTCCGACGTTAACTTGGAAATGTTATTTTGTACATACGACAATAGATCACTCGTACTGTAACTTTGTTCACGATCCAATTCTACACATGTCGAAACAGCAGCGATACGGTTAGGTGAAGGCATTCCCAAACCCTGAAGAGGTTTGTTTGCCATACTTATGCAAATATCTTCTATAACAACTAAAGTGTAGTTATAAATTTCTGGTGTAAAATCAAAAGTCATGTCTGACGTCTCTAACTGTTTTCGATGAAGTATATCTTCGGACATTTTTGACTTATATTTTTCCCATAACTCTGTAGGAGCTGATGGAGAGCAAGTTGTTAAAATGATGCCAAACAATGCACGAATTTGACTTGGGGTTGACGTTTCGCACGCGTCATTGATGCAGTTATCCCAGTGTTGGTCATTCTCCAATAAATTCAGAGCTTGGCATGCACTACGGTAAGTGTCATGTATAGTACCATTTACAGTCCTCAAATACTCAAAGGATGTCGGACCGGGTACATTCACCAAAAGCAGGCGTAGAAAGAAGCATTCATGTTGATTGGGGTGAACGGTGTAGAGTCTTCCTATCGTGGTATCTTTGAAGATGGTAGGTTGGCCGTCGACTGACTTACCCTGTTTTCGACGTTCAAATACTTTATTTTTAGTATTCCACGTGTAATACGAAGGCACTTCAGTATACAGCAGTTTTTTCGCAAAAGAATCATTTTTGCAAAGCGAAAAAAAAGCTGTTAATGTTGTATCCGGTGGATTCAGGACTCTTTGTTGCACGTTGGTTTCCGTGAAATAAACACGTTGACCATTCTGTAAATGTACCGCTAAGTGAACAACAGCTGGACTACGTTCATGTATCGGAAATGAAAGAATTCGCCAAACAGCTTCATTACTGCTTATGTATCTTCCAGCCTGATATTCTACGATTTCATCGAAATCTTTGATTTCGGACTGCAAGCCAAAAACTGCCATGTCACTGCCTTTGTTGACGTATTTACATATATATTTTATTGCCTTTACGGAGTTACAGTATTCAACGTTTATATGTGCATTAAATGTTTTGGATAATAAAGGGGAATATGGAACAACCCACTGGTTATCTACTTCGATGGTGGTACCGTTACGCTTCTTTATTATTGCTGTTTTACCGCCATCTTCAGTAGATCTTCTTCTATATTGTGGGTAACCATCATTGCCAGTAATTGTTGTGGGTACTAAAAGTCGAGGATATTGCTTTGTGCACCTTCCTTTGGCCATGCATGGTGAATTTTCGTTCAGTGCACCGCAAGGTCCATGTATCATATTTTTTACAATAATATCATGTAACCCCTTATCGACATTTTTATCAGGTATTTCAGCGGAAATCACATCATCAATTTCGTTTGAAGTAATTTTTTTATGTAGCCAGATTAGTATATGTGCGTGTGGCAAACCTCGTTTTTGCCATTCCACTGAGTACATCCAGCATCGCACTGACCCAAACACTTCATGTTTTACAAGGTAGTTTATCAGTGATTTCAACTTTTGCCGGAAGACACGTGCCGTAATGTCATGCCTATGAACCGCCGATTGTCCTTGAAGTAAAAGCTGCAGTATCTCGTCCCAAGATTGATTACATGTAAATGTAATAAATAAATCTGGACGACCATAGAGACGAACATACGCAATAGCATCTTGAGCATATTCATGCATATGACGTGGACTGCCAGCATATGACGAAGGTAAAATTGTTAATCTTCCAACGTTTGTGGTATTACCGTCATTTATAACTGCATCTCGCAAATGAATGTATTGTTCAGAGCGGAGCTTGGTCTGATTCAGGCGGATATATAGCAAACGTTCTGATTCAATTTTTGCATACATATCCACGACAAATTGGTGAAACAATTCACGGCATTTTAAAATATAATTTTCTTCATCCTGCCGAATCATTAGTCTATAGGAATAATAATGCATTGCACTGCATTTCTTATTCATTTCTTTGTTAGTGGCTGGATTCATCAATTTAATATTAAAGTGATAGCCGTCGGCTCCATCCCAAAAAATGATAGGATATTGTAGGGCATCGTAGCATCGATGAGTTTCAGCAATTCTTAACAACTGGGCGTTTCGCTTATGTAGAATAATATCTCGAGGTAAAAACTGATCACCGACCATAACGATTGCCACTTCGTCGATAGTCGGAGCATTGTATCTACGCACATGTTGGCCAGGAGGCGTTTTGTCAGCGGAAATAACAATTTTATGAGTATCAGTAGGCATCAAATCGATGGCTGTTTTGAACAGACGCACTAAATTATTATTTTCGTGGAAAAGATGTTGCAATTGGGAAACGATTGTCCTTTCAACGTTGGGAGAAATTTCGCAACGTGCATTCAATTCAGAATTTCTATCACTGATGAAGTACAATTGTAAAAATTTATGATTCTCGCCTAATAATGGTAGAAGGGACCCTGCTTTATGATAAATTTGCCCTTTTACTTTAAAAGTAGACATAAATTGATCTGGATTTTCGATTTGGGCTCCAAACGACGTCATTTGGAAACATGAGTTGTATTGTCTGATTTTTGACAAAAAACGCTTAGATTCTGACGTAGTTCCAGTAAGGAAAGTCTTCAATGGCTCTGGTGGTGCAGCCAATAGAGGAAGTTTAACTTTTCCTGAGGCGCAACACATTCCCATTGTTTCACCATTGAATTTCAAGGCCTTGCAATAGGGACAAATTTTGGACATTGTCCCGATTTGAACACAGCTACTCAAGCTATAATCATCGACTGGGTTGTACCTGAATGCCAGGCGATAACTTTCAGATTGCTCTGATTCCTCGGCACGCTTTCTTTTCTTACTTTCTCTATCAGCAGCAAGCCTGATTTCCTGCTGGTCTTTTGATTCCTCGGCACGCTTTCTTTTCTTACTTTCTCTATCAGCAGCAAGCCTGATTTCTTGCTGTTCTTGTAATTCCTCGGCCCGCCTTCTTTTTTCACATTCTGTTTTAGCAGCAAGTCTGCTTCTGCGTTGCTCTGGTAGTTCCTCGGCATGCTTTCTTTTTTCACTTTCTCTTTTAGCAGCAAGTCTGCTTTCGCGTTGCTCTGGTAGTTCCTCGGCATGCTTTCTTTTTTCACATTCTCTTTTAGCAGCAAGTCTGCTTCTGCGTTGCTCTGGTAGTTCCTCGGCATGCTTTCTTTTTTCACATTCTCTTTTAGCAGCAAGTCTGCTTCTGCGTTGCTCTGGTAGTTCCTCGGCATGCTTTCTTTTTTCACATTCTCTTTTAGCAGCAAGTCTGCTTCTGCGTTGCTCTGGTAGTTCCTCGGCATGCTTTCTTTTTTCACATTCTCTTTTAGCAGCAAGTCTGCTTCTGCGTTGCTCTGGTAGTTCCTCGGCATGCTTTCTTTTTTCACATTCTCTTTTAGCAGCAAGTCTGCTTCTGCGTTGCTCTGGTAGTTCCTCGGCATGCTTTCTTTTTTCACTTTCTCTTTTAGCAGCAAGTCTGCTTTCGCGTTGCTCTGGTAGTTCCTCGGCACGCTTTCTTTTCTGACTTTCTCTATCACCAGCAAGTTTTCTGGCATAGACTCTTTGAGCATCTTCATCAGTCATTATAAACTTAAGCATTAATAGAATTCTACACGAACATCCGTCTTATATAACTTGAATGACGTCACGCCTTCAAAGCAAAAATGATGCCTTCAAAGCAAAAATGATGGCAGCTAATTTCATGACGTCAGCCAAAACATGACGGCGAACATATGTCTTATATAACTTGAATGACGTCACCTTCAAAGCAAAAATGACGGCAACTAATTTCATGACGTCAGCCGAAACATGACGTCACCTGACACATCCATCCACACATCCATCCACACATCCACAGACAGACAACTTATTTTTATATATATAGCTGCATATAAATAGATTGTCAGGTTTACCGACCCTCGAACATGCAACGTACAATTGTCCATGGGAAAAACAATCAGTATTAAGATCAATACCACATTTTTCTAATGATTGACCTTGAGCTTTGTTAATGGTGATTGCAAATGCTAATCGAATTGGGAATTGCAATCTTTTAAATTGAAAAGGCAGATCTGTTGGAATCATGGGAATGCGAGGAATAAGAACAGCCTCACCCTCAAAAGGCCCTGTCAGGATTGTGGCCTCTATTAGGTTTTCCATTGTTTTTTTTACGGCAAGTCGAGTGCCATTGCAAAGCTTTGGTGGGTTTATGTTACGTAACAATATTATTGGTACGCCTATTTTTAGTTGTAGCACGTGTGGTGGAAACCCTGAAAGATCTATGGAATTTAAAAATTCAGATGGATAATTAACCGCTTCATTTGGTTCCAAAACTGTGTCGACTGACTTGTAAAGGACTGCCTGGTCTTGAATCTTGGTCAAAACAATATTGTTGATTTCGTGGACGTCTATATTCTTGGGTGCGAGAATCGCTCTTTCACTTAGCCATTTATTATTTTTATAATTTTTTAGAATATTCGGAAATATATTTTCAATCAATTCATTTTTGGACGTCACTAAATTACAGAAATCAGCAGGTAGTTGTATACGTCCTGAAATTGAGTCTACTGGGAGCTTTCCGTTTCCCATTGCTAGCAATTGATCTGAAAATGTTTGACCAGAGTCATCGTTTTGCAATCGGACACGCATATTTGTAGTTAATTTTAATGTTTTTACGTGTGCCCATAAATTAGAATTTTTCAGGCAAGCATTCATTTCGTCTGCAGGAGTTGATCTAGGTATTATAGGTAATGTTTGCCTGAAATCTCCTGCAAGCAATATTAATGTGCTGCCAAAGGGTTTCGAATTCCCTCTTAAATCTTTCAAGCATTGATCCAGAGCCTCGAGCGATTTTTTGTGTGCCATTGTGCACTCATCCCAAATAATAAGTTTGCATTGCTGCAATACTTTACCCATCCCAGATGATTTGGAAATATTGCACGTGGGAGTTTCTGTAGAATGCAAGTTCAGAGGCAATTTCAAAGCGGAATGAGCAGTTCTTCCACCAGGCAGCAATGTTGCGGCTATTCCGGACGACGCAATTGCCAACGCTATATCATTTTTAGATCGAATTGATGCCAGAATCAGTTTTATCACAAACGTTTTACCAGTACCTCCTGGCGCATCCAAAAAGAAAATTTCTCCAACGTTGTTATCGACACAATGCATTATCGTATCATAAATGTCTTTTTGTTCCGACGTTAACTTGGAAATGTTATTTTGTACATACGACAATAGATCACTCGTACTGTAACTTTGTTCACGATCCAATTCTACACATGTCGAAACAGCAGCGATACGGTTAGGTGAAGGCATTCCCAAACCCTGAAGAGGTTTGTTTGCCATACTTATGCAAATATCTTCTATAACAACTAAAGTGTAGTTATAAATTTCTGGTGTAAAATCAAAAGTCATGTCTGACGTCTCTAACTGTTTTCGATGAAGTATATCTTCGGACATTTTTGACTTATATTTTTCCCATAACTCTGTAGGAGCTGATGGAGAGCAAGTTGTTAAAATGATGCCAAACAATGCACGAATTTGACTTGGGGTTGACGTTTCGCACGCGTCATTGATGCAGTTATCCCAGTGTTGGTCATTCTCCAATAAATTCAGAGCTTGGCATGCACTACGGTAAGTGTCATGTATAGTACCATTTACAGTCCTCAAATACTCAAAGGATGTCGGACCGGGTACATTCACCAAAAGCAGGCGTAGAAAGAAGCATTCATGTTGATTGGGGTGAACGGTGTAGAGTCTTCCTATCGTGGTATCTTTGAAGATGGTAGGTTGGCCGTCGACTGACTTACCCTGTTTTCGACGTTCAAATACTTTATTTTTAGTATTCCACGTGTAATACGAAGGCACTTCAGTATACAGCAGTTTTTTCGCAAAAGAATCATTTTTGCAAAGCGAAAAAAAAGCTGTTAATGTTGTATCCGGTGGATTCAGGACTCTTTGTTGCACGTTGGTTTCCGTGAAATAAACACGTTGACCATTCTGTAAATGTACCGCTAAGTGAACAACAGCTGGACTACGTTCATGTATCGGAAATGAAAGAATTCGCCAAACAGCTTCATTACTGCTTATGTATCTTCCAGCCTGATATTCTACGATTTCATCGAAATCTTTGATTTCGGACTGCAAGCCAAAAACTGCCATGTCACTGCCTTTGTTGACGTATTTACATATATATTTTATTGCCTTTACGGAGTTACAGTATTCAACGTTTATATGTGCATTAAATGTTTTGGATAATAAAGGGGAATATGGAACAACCCACTGGTTATCTACTTCGATGGTGGTACCGTTACGCTTCTTTATTATTGCTGTTTTACCGCCATCTTCAGTAGATCTTCTTCTATATTGTGGGTAACCATCATTGCCAGTAATTGTTGTGGGTACTAAAAGTCGAGGATATTGCTTTGTGCACCTTCCTTTGGCCATGCATGGTGAATTTTCGTTCAGTGCACCGCAAGGTCCATGTATCATATTTTTTACAATAATATCATGTAACCCCTTATCGACATTTTTATCAGGTATTTCAGCGGAAATCACATCATCAATTTCGTTTGAAGTAATTTTTTTATGTAGCCAGATTAGTATATGTGCGTGTGGCAAACCTCGTTTTTGCCATTCCACTGAGTACATCCAGCATCGCACTGACCCAAACACTTCATGTTTTACAAGGTAGTTTATCAGTGATTTCAACTTTTGCCGGAAGACACGTGCCGTAATGTCATGCCTATGAACCGCCGATTGTCCTTGAAGTAAAAGCTGCAGTATCTCGTCCCAAGATTGATTACATGTAAATGTAATAAATAAATCTGGACGACCATAGAGACGAACATACGCAATAGCATCTTGAGCATATTCATGCATATGACGTGGACTGCCAGCATATGACGAAGGTAAAATTGTTAATCTTCCAACGTTTGTGGTATTACCGTCATTTATAACTGCATCTCGCAAATGAATGTATTGTTCAGAGCGGAGCTTGGTCTGATTCAGGCGGATATATAGCAAACGTTCTGATTCAATTTTTGCATACATATCCACGACAAATTGGTGAAACAATTCACGGCATTTTAAAATATAATTTTCTTCATCCTGCCGAATCATTAGTCTATAGGAATAATAATGCATTGCACTGCATTTCTTATTCATTTCTTTGTTAGTGGCTGGATTCATCAATTTAATATTAAAGTGATAGCCGTCGGCTCCATCCCAAAAAATGATAGGATATTGTAGGGCATCGTAGCATCGATGAGTTTCAGCAATTCTTAACAACTGGGCGTTTCGCTTATGTAGAATAATATCTCGAGGTAAAAACTGATCACCGACCATAACGATTGCCACTTCGTCGATAGTCGGAGCATTGTATCTACGCACATGTTGGCCAGGAGGCGTTTTGTCAGCGGAAATAACAATTTTATGAGTATCAGTAGGCATCAAATCGATGGCTGTTTTGAACAGACGCACTAAATTATTATTTTCGTGGAAAAGATGTTGCAATTGGGAAACGATTGTCCTTTCAACGTTGGGAGAAATTTCGCAACGTGCATTCAATTCAGAATTTCTATCACTGATGAAGTACAATTGTAAAAATTTATGATTCTCGCCTAATAATGGTAGAAGGGACCCTGCTTTATGATAAATTTGCCCTTTTACTTTAAAAGTAGACATAAATTGATCTGGATTTTCGATTTGGGCTCCAAACGACGTCATTTGGAAACATGAGTTGTATTGTCTGATTTTTGACAAAAAACGCTTAGATTCTGACGTAGTTCCAGTAAGGAAAGTCTTCAATGGCTCTGGTGGTGCAGCCAATAGAGGAAGTTTAACTTTTCCTGAGGCGCAACACATTCCCATTGTTTCACCATTGAATTTCAAGGCCTTGCAATAGGGACAAATTTTGGACATTGTCCCGATTTGAACACAGCTACTCAAGCTATAATCATCGACTGGGTTGTACCTGAATGCCAGGCGATAACTTTCAGATTGCTCTGATTCCTCGGCACGCTTTCTTTTCTTACTTTCTCTATCAGCAGCAAGCCTGATTTCCTGCTGGTCTTTTGATTCCTCGGCACGCTTTCTTTTCTTACTTTCTCTATCAGCAGCAAGCCTGATTTCTTGCTGTTCTTGTAATTCCTCGGCCCGCCTTCTTTTTTCACATTCTGTTTTAGCAGCAAGTCTGCTTCTGCGTTGCTCTGGTAGTTCCTCGGCATGCTTTCTTTTTTCACTTTCTCTTTTAGCAGCAAGTCTGCTTTCGCGTTGCTCTGGTAGTTCCTCGGCATGCTTTCTTTTTTCACATTCTCTTTTAGCAGCAAGTCTGCTTCTGCGTTGCTCTGGTAGTTCCTCGGCATGCTTTCTTTTTTCACATTCTCTTTTAGCAGCAAGTCTGCTTCTGCGTTGCTCTGGTAGTTCCTCGGCATGCTTTCTTTTTTCACATTCTCTTTTAGCAGCAAGTCTGCTTCTGCGTTGCTCTGGTAGTTCCTCGGCATGCTTTCTTTTTTCACATTCTCTTTTAGCAGCAAGTCTGCTTCTGCGTTGCTCTGGTAGTTCCTCGGCATGCTTTCTTTTTTCACATTCTCTTTTAGCAGCAAGTCTGCTTCTGCGTTGCTCTGGTAGTTCCTCGGCATGCTTTCTTTTTTCACTTTCTCTTTTAGCAGCAAGTCTGCTTTCGCGTTGCTCTGGTAGTTCCTCGGCACGCTTTCTTTTCTGACTTTCTCTATCACCAGCAAGTTTTCTGGCATAGACTCTTTGAGCATCTTCATCAGTCATTATAAACTTAAGCATTAATAGAATTCTACACGAACATCCGTCTTATATAACTTGAATGACGTCACGCCTTCAAAGCAAAAATGATGCCTTCAAAGCAAAAATGATGGCAGCTAATTTCATGACGTCAGCCAAAACATGACGGCGAACATATGTCTTATATAACTTGAATGACGTCACCTTCAAAGCAAAAATGACGGCAACTAATTTCATGACGTCAGCCGAAACATGACGTCACCTGACACATCCATCCACACATCCATCCACACATCCACAGACAGACAACTTATTTTTATATATATAGATAGATAGAAGATAGATATATAAATAAATTGTCTGTGTGTGTGTCGAGTGACGTCATGTTTGTGTGTCGACTGACGTCATGTTTATCGACTGACGTCATCATAAGGATTGAGCTGTATGCGTCATGAAGTTGTTTGTCGACTGACGTCATGTTTGTCAACTGATGAAATTACATACCGGGACTCCGGGACACAAATAACGACCGGGACACAGGGAATATAAATGACGACCGGGAACCTCAAAGAGAAATTACAGACTGAGACACCTGGACTCAAATCACGACCGGGGCAGAGGGAATATAAATGACGACCGGGACAAAGTGACACAACTACAGCGGGGACGCCGCGGGCACAGGCGGGATATATAAATGACGACCAGGACACAGGGATTGTTCGAATAGAAATTACAGACCGGGACACCGGGACACAAATGACGACTGGGACACCGGGACACAGGGAATATAAATGACGATTGGGACACAGGGACACATCATTAGGATAATGAGGAATGGAAGTGAATTCCTAATAGTAGCTTATTTGGCGTATTCAATGCTTAGTAGCAAGTTATATGCTTATTTTAATGAATCACGCGCACTGTCAGAGAAGCTTCAAAACCGGTCATTCCCCCCCCCCCTCTTTACGGCTTCCTTTTTTGTTGATAATATACTTATTTGTGGAATCATTGCGAGAATGTTCCTATTGATTTAATCAAAATAATTATGATTTAATAAGAAATAGTAAGAAATTTAAATGAGGTCATACTAATACTAAGAATTAGCTAGTGCGAATCTGTGCCGATTAGATTTTTCAGTCTTCTCATTTACACAAAAGTTCTATCGAAAATAATGGTTCACTCAAATTAGCGCTAAACAAGCCATGGTATAAGTTAAATCTAACTTTGGATGGGCTCTAATCAAGCCATCTTGCATTTTTTGCCTTTTAAAATGCATTCTGTCCTCAAAGCAAATACGCAAAGAAGTCACTTAGTCTAATTTAGTGTCCGTAATATTCTAAGATTTTTGCGCAAATATTTTAATAACCTCGGTAAAGAGCTATAAGCGCGAGACTTCTGTGTTCACCAGCACTGCATTTTTCTGTAGGGTAAATTAAGAACTGGACAATCTTCTTTCAGACTACTTCGGCTCCCAAGTAAGAGAAGACATTTAACGCCATCTCTAAATAAATTACTGGTACTACCTCAGTAGGTTATAGTCAAATAATCAGTGGGTGTTATTCGGAAATCCACATTATTACGGGAATCTCAAGAACAAAGAGCAACTACAACAGCAATAGTGGGTCGCATGGGTCAATATTAACGAGCTTACTGAGTCTTCGTTTTACAAATTTTACTTACCAAAGCTTAGATCTGCTATGAACCGGTAACAGAGTAGTAGTAGTCCTATTTACAATTTGTAAATTAAGTTTTTTTTCCACTCATTTGCACTTTTTTTGTCAATATTTTGGAGCAATTTCGACTTAGGATATGCAGAACTTTTTTTATACTTTCTTTTATACTGAATTTTATTATGTTTCGTACGAATTCCTTTTCTTATACGATTTAGAGCAATTTTGGCTTGAAGGCTATTGAAGCCTTGCTTTCCAGAATGCAAGATATTTATAAAGAGGGAGAAACATCAGCAAATTTTGGGTACTTTTGATTTTTCGTAAGAAATCCTGGACACGTTAAGCCCAAGCTTTTGAATAGAGATTTCCTCGTTCCTCTGTGTTTTGACCTTAAAAAATTAGGAAAACTAAGTGTTCAATAGAATAAACAACATTATATGAAATTGATAAACATGTAACAAAAATTAAGATAAATTACAATTGTTTTAGTACGGAATTCTATTCCACAGCCACTGACATGCGTCATAAAAATAAGTTCTAGAACTCAAACAAGATTTAGATACAACTTCAATCATGGAATCGGCGGCTTCTCGGTCTGTCATCTGTGGTCTAAATCGAGCACGGAGCTTCTCTACTGTTTTCCTTCGAAAGCATGGTAAACCAGAATCCAGCATCAAAGAGACTAGAGATATGATAGCTTCATGGTATGGCCTGTAATGAAAAAAAAAATATGAAAGGATACCTAAAATTACGAGTAGAGGGGAGACTATAGAGGGCGAAATATATTTCTCTTAGAAAAATGTGCATGCTGCATTTCTCTTATAAAATGTTCATACTGTGAAAACGTAAAGTAAAAGCTTCACCTAAAACGAAAAACAAGTGATATAATCAAAAAAACTAAATGGGGGTATCGAGCAAACTCTAAATCGGGCAGAAAGGAACTGCAAGGTTCGCTCTCGTAAGCGGCAAACCATCGTCAATCACAAAAAAAATTTTATGGCTTCATGCTATGGCTTAAACTGGGCAAAAATAAAAGAAGGCCTTGAATAAAGATTGAGCAGGCGACGGAGGGTAATTACCGGAGAACAGGAAAACATTTTTCTAGGAACTCCAAATCGAGCCCAAAGAAGCTTTATGGTTTGCCTTAGGAAGCATGACAAAATATTGTCCAACATTGAAGAGATTAAATAAATGATGGCTTCATGGCATGACCTAAACTGAGCACAAATAAAAATAAATCCGGAGCCGTGAATTGGTGTGTGTGTGTGTATAATTTGAGCAATGTGCGTAATTTGTTTAATTTGTCGTCTTTTTTTATACTGCACAATCGGAAAATCGAAATGCCAAGAAATTGGTTTTCCCATGTCTACTAATAGGTTCCTGTAACTTTTTCCAGTTTACTCATGCTACTACTGATCCTGCTATGACTACTACCATCAAATCACTGAATAACAAAGCTACCCAAGGTCTAGAGGATAAGTCTAGATAGTCTAGAAAAAATGACCTCAAGTCAAGTTTAGATTGGTATCTTTATACATAAACGTATTCAATCCACCGTGTGCTCTAAACGGCGCTTCATCCTCCAAGTTTTTGTGTCTTCAGCTTAAGCATTCCTAATTATTTCTCATATCGAATCCGATGTATTTTTAGCCACGGAAAACTATGACCTGGCTCTAGGACAGGGTGCTCCCGGCTAAGTGAGGTGTATAGTAAGAAAACATTATCAACACAAATATATTTCTGTTTTGTGAGCCAGAAGTGTCAGAATAAAGTGTCAATAGTTTCTAAAGACTCAGCAAGATCAGATGGACTGAAAAAAAAGAATGATGCCACCTCACTGCCCCCTTTGTCCCCTATTGCTTCATGTCAGAGATAGTTACAGAATCGTGTTTCATTCTGAGAGATAAAATAAACTGTGAGATTGTAGGTCAAACCTGATGTTTATAGAAAACACGTTTCATTTAAGATGTGTTGCTGGTAGGCACTCTGCGGGTCAAAGCACCAGTTTATTGTTTTTTCCTTCACTAATTTTTGCTGATGCTATGTCTGCTCTTTTTAAATTGTAAGCATTAGTAATAGCAGATTCATGGGTAGCAGATTTTTCCTGAATAGCCAAATTTTCACATGTCTCAAAAAAATTACCGTTAAATTACTCAACTGGTGAAAAAAAAAATTAATGAAGTTACTTGAGAAGTATCTTGATTGATCAATGGTCAGCAAATGAGAGTACACGCGAGAAAAATATAAAGAAAAGGAACATAACAAAAAATACAGGCAGATGTAGGTAACTTTGAAACTGAATGGTAAGAGGCATTCATAAGGGAAGGGAACACACTATTCTAAAATAGCGAATGAATAAACTCAGACCACTCCTAAACAATAACCTTTACCACCAGCACCCCGGTATGCCGTCTGCAATTTCCTAGGTTCTTCCTAGGTCATTTGCATAGTTTTAGGCTATCACCACAAGATCAAACCCAGATCACCAAAACTATTTTGTGGGGTAGTTGTTCTCCAAACCCCGTTTGGTTTCTTGAGGCAGACAGCTGGTTGAAAAACTTAAAATATGTTTGATGTCTGGCTAGAGAAACAAGCTGAAGCACTATCCTGTGTTTGCATAAACAAAATATCTGAAATATTTGACTAATGTCTTTTTCTTTACCGCAACACTGATGAAACTACATGTGTTCAGTCCCAGGTTCTTTAATTCCACAAAATACATAAGCGTACTCAGTCCAGGGAAGTCAGTTTATATGGACTTGAAATGCAAGGCTTATTTATAACTGGCTAAAATAGGACTAGGTGTCTTTCTGCAAAAATTCTAGCTTCGATGGACAAAAAAAACTTATCGAACAGATCAATCTACAAAAAAAAAAAAAAAAAAAAAACATTCTAGATAGTCTAGTGGAGAAGACTAAAGAGGTTAAAAAATTTCTTTATTTCATTAAAAATAAAGACGCCCGAGATCAAGGCAGCTACGCACACTCCTGATCCACCCCATCAATTCAAAACTTCATTCTTAAATTTAACTTTCAAATCTTTCCTAATGACCTCTTTTGTTTATTATAAACAGGGGGGGGGGAAGGTTTTAATCTCCGACCACCAAAACTTTCGTCCAATGCATAAAAACGTAACAAAATGCTGATAAACAAAATTTTAATGCATTTTATAAAGTTTTTATAACAAACACCCCCTCGCCCCTGATACTAAATTCCTTGATACGCCCTTCCCTAGCCATTTCAATCTTCCTTTTATTGTACACCTAGGAAGTTAAGTCAAACAGTTTTTCTGCAAGCTTATTAGCTGACATATTTTTAGTTACACGAACACAAAAACTATCCTCAGACAATTTATCTGGGAAACATTTATGAAGTCTTTTTAAGCCTTTCAAATTACCCACGCTTCAAAGCCATGTTTGACTATAATTATTATTGTGGCTTCTAAACTCTAATCTTAACTTATAAACTAATCTTCCTACTCTTCTCAACTTTTTTCAGAGCAGAAAAAAGGAAGGAAATATACTTGTCCAAGCTTGAATACTTCTTAGCTTAAAAAAAAAAAAAAGCAAACCCTGTAACTTCCGCTGATAGGCCAAACCTAGGAATTATAAAACTAGAACATAGGAAATAAAATACAGTTAATTAAACACAATGGAATACAGAAAATATTAAATAGAATATAGATAATATAGCATACAGAAAATAGTAAAATAGAATGAGGTGAAAAGGTTCTTATGGCACTTGAATGCCTGTTTTCTGAGTCAAAAGTTTTGCCAATTATTGCTTAATTTGTTGCATAAATACCAGTGTTATTTAACACCGAATTGCTTAGGCACATGAAAAGATCGCTTTTGTTTGAATTTACTATCACAATGTTTGAAACAATTTGAGACATGATATTTCATCCGGCCGAACTCTATCGATGGAATAAAAGAAGCTATGTGAAATCAGGAGTTTTGTGAAGAGAGCGATTAAAATAAAACTTAGCAAAGTAAAATCTTTTTCCGTGAGGACAGGGGTTTGAGTCCTGGTGTCAGTGGTGATTTAGTTTGGAACAGGGTCAGTAGCGAGACTTTTTATGCTCAACTAGAGCCAATCCAGCTCTAAATGGGTATTTACAGAAATTTGGAGAGGGTAAACAGGAAGGGTATATGAAAGGGCATGATGGTTGCAAAATCCCCCCCCCCCCTATTGCACTTTTTAGATGAAGGGCCATGAAACAGAGATCAGCACCGGTGGTAGAGACTTCATAGTCCAGTGCCGTATTCTTTACCCTTTTAGCTAAAGCAAACCTTAGGTCATAGCCCAACTTAGATGAATTTATGAAGCTAAGCCGTTACTGTTATTTAGTTTTAATGGTGCATGTCATCTTTGATCACCAGAGACGACAATTCAAGAAAATGTAGGAGGTGGGGACAGAAAGTGTCTCTAGGGGGACAATAGTGTCTTCCAATAAAATCTATTGAAATATCTAAAACGGGGGGGGGGGGGGGCAAAATAATTTTTGCATTTAAACCTATCAGAGTAAATGTGGAAATTTCAAAGTTGGTAATTACACTAGATCTTTTCATGGATAGTTAAAACACATAGGGATTTTTTTCATAAAATTAGGAATGGAATTTATTATACTTTTTCTTTTAAAAAAAAATATGTAGGATATACCGTGCTTATGTATTTGAACTGTACAGATAGGCTTAGAAGAAAGCCAATAATCAAATATATTTGGGACTTAAGTTCTTTTTATGGAGCGAATACAATTAGGATCCCATTAGGCAGGCAACGTTGAGAAAATTTCAATGAAAATTTTCTCTCTAATTGATTCTATTTACTCTATTTCTTGCTGGTCTAAACCACAATAAAGGGCATATAATGCAGATGTTCAAAAGGATAAGCAAAATATATTAGAAAAAGGGTATTAAGTGTGCCTTGAAACTGTTAGTAATGATAGTGATGAGCTTTAGAAGACGCTATCAGGTTCATTAAACGATCAATTTACTCTAACGATCGACTCATATTTATAAAAAGATTATAGGGTTAAGACTAATAATGATTTACCAGAAAGTTTATGATTATCTTATAAGTTGTATTTACTTCTTTTGAGTTTCTTTCGTAAAGATCAAATGTTCTGAATAAACTTACTATTAATAGGCAACATTCATGAAAAGATGTTTGCAAGAAAATAAAGACAGACGAGAATAGGCACCAAATCTATCAGTTATTTGAAAGTTAGTCAGTAGGAGATCTGTTTCATATATAGATAGTTTTTTGTCTAGGGTTTTTACATGTTATTTTGTCAATAATGACTATTTGTCAAGTAGCAAAAGAGATATTCACTTAGAATTAATTTGAACGACTCTTTCAGAAAATTTTTCATTTCAAATAACTTCTATTTTTTGGTTTAAAAGTATGGTTTTTGTCGTTAAACAATTTTGTCACCAGGCGCCAGATACCGTTCAATTAAAAACCAGGACCAGGCATAATGTTGCTCGATTTTTCTTTTTACTTTTACGAATCTGTACCTGACAGCCAGGAAACCTTGAACACAGAGCTTCAAAAACAGTCTAAAATTGGGTGCATCCTCTTTACCACCCATAATCTTTAGCATTTCCTCTGTCAGCTTGATATCAGGTTCCACGCCCATATTCATTCCAGGTGATGACTCAAACATAAATCCAAAATCTAGAAATAAAGTAAATCGATTAGCATTCCTTTCACTATCTTAAAAAACATAAAAGTTAAGAAAAAAAAATGATATCTACTAGACATAATTGTGTCAGTGAGATGAACAAAATTGAAGATGACGTGACATTGCCGAAGGCACAAAGCAAAATGTCTGAGCAACCGAAAAAAAGAGGAAATTGGCGTTTGTGTCGAAGAAAATAACCAGCAACATTTAACTTTTAACGTTTCTTGGCATTTTTAGGTGCACTAATAGTGCAAAAACTGTTTTGACCTTTTTCGTCCACTATCCAGCATAGTATATTCTTAGTTAATTTTCTTGCTTGGTTATATAATCTTCTTTTCTTCTAATGATTTTCATCCTTGTCTGTTTATTCTTTTGTTTTGTAATAAACACAACATTATCACTATAAGTTACAGATGATATATAACTTCTGATAAAATTTTTAATTTAAAGAAGTAAGAAAGGGAGGGGGAAGGGAGAAAAGAGAAGTCAATGAGTATCCAAAACTAAAACGGGATTTTTAGCTAGAAGTTTACATATACAGCTCCCCATATGATCGATCCCCTAGTTCTTGTCAGTTTTTTCTCAATTAAGAGATACCATTATAACTTTTCTCACATCACTTATATTTTTCAGGGTATTCTAGTTTACACACACTTTCTAAGAAAAGAAAAAAAAAGAATGAGTCATGTGATGAATATGACAAACCATTTTACATACAAAATAAATCAATCAATTTTCAAAGTTTATTCTCTATACTGAATACTTTCCTTGGCCGTTTTTCAAGAACACAACTATTAATAAGCCTTATTGCTAATTTAGTGTTTACTCCAATAATACTGAACAGAAAATCTTACCTATATGTATCACGTGCCCATCTTCATCTATCATAATATTGCCGTTGTTCCGGTCCTTAATTTGAAGAAGGTAGCATACAATGCTGTATGCAGCCATGGACCTGATGAAATTCCTCTGAGCATGTTGATATTTTTGTGTGGTCTCGTCACCGTATTTACTCAAGAAGTAGTCATACAAACTAAAAAAAAAAAAAAAAAAATATCAACAATCATTCAGGATTGCCCATGCACGGAGATGTTGGTTCTTGTATATAATAATTGACCATGTCGGTAAATTCTAAAGAAAATCTGAAATTTTTTTTTATACAAAAGTTTATTCGTCTGTTTATATTTATTTTTTTTTAATGTTTATTTACCAGCTTTTTTTGTATGTATAAACATGTTAACTAATGAAAATATTAACGATTGTTCAGGATTTCCCCTTATAGGGAAATGTGCAAAATACGTAAAACCAACTAACCAAACCATATCTTGTCAGCTGGTAGTGCAATAGATAAAACTCTTAATTAGAGGATTGTAAATTTGAGCCCACACTAGACGTGTGAATAATAAAGAACCAAATTAAACATTCCCAATTTAAACTAACGCAAAAAAAAACACAAAATTTAATTTTGTGTCTTGAAATTTTAAGTTTCTTTTCATCAGTAGGACAACTAGGAAGGACTGTTACCCTCCAAATGACTGTAATTTTGGCATTTTTTTTTCTTTCGGTAATTGGCTAGCTTTTAGAGGTGAAATGGGCTTACTTCCTGCCTATGGTTTACCTTTTGTGTTCTATTCAACAAATGTAATTGAAAATAACAATAAAATTAGTTTTTTTTCTAAGCAAAAGCTAAAATAACAGAAGGCGGGCTTCCCCCCTTTTTGTAATTCGACATACTTAATTAGTCTGAGGATCAAAGATTAATTGACTATCTTCAGTTGAAGGGACAGGGATCTTTGGGCCCGTGCCTCCTCAGAATATCGGGATAGGCAGTGTATGTTAAGTGTACAGTTAAAGGAGGGGAAACCTTAGGGCGTAGTTTCAAATATTCTAAAAAAAAATACCGTGGGTTTTGGCAATTCTACTTTTAATATCTTCACTCCGCCCACTATCTTTACTAATAATACTACATAGGTAAGTGAAGCTATCGACTTGGTCAGTCTTCTCGCTACCCAATATCACCTCTTCACTTCACTTATTCTTAGTCTTAGCGGCTAAGTCTTCTTAACATTATATTTCAAATTATTTTTGCACTCTGAACTCGAAAAACCTCTAGATGCTTATTTTACTAACAATTTCATCTAAGATTCTTGTATTATCAGCATAATCAAAGTCTGGGAGGGTTTTATTCCCCCATTTCATTCCGTACTCTCCCTTTGCCTCTGCTCATTTGAACGAAGTCCTTTAAAATTAACCATATAAACAGAGATAGAATACAACTCAACTTGACTCCCAATTTAATCAGTTTAATCTGGTATACTATGCAAGGTAAGAAACTTCGCTAAAGCTCTTACGAAAGCCTACATAATACTGGATTTTCCAGGGGTTTTGGAACGAAAAATAACGTCTTGTATCTAAATATTTTATTTTTATTATTATTATTTTTTTTTTTTTTACAAATTATCTTCTCTAATTCAGTCCCCTTTAAAGTAAGATTAAGACTGCTTTAGGTTTAACTTGTATTATTTTAATATCGTTGATGAAAATATATTTCAAATTCAATTATGTTAGCTAATAATATTGTGTTTAAATTTTAATTCAGAACAGTAAAATTTTTGCGACTTTTCATTTAACAAAAATATAAAGTGTCCTCACTTTCCAAACAACACAAAAAAACAGAAAGAGATGTGTCAAACTTGCCTATCTATCTTGCCAAGACTATTTCTTGACATAGCTTTCGGCACAAGTTCTATTACTCCATTTCCCGGTGCAGTAGCGACAACCCGATAAGGGAACAGGAACAAGTCAAGACCAGCTTTTTGAAATATCTTCTTGAATAACGAAATTATTTGAAGAGCTAGCATGTCTTGTCGCACATCGTCACCAGCCTTAAAGAAGAAAAATTACATAAAATAAAATGCCAAAACACATTCATGACATGACTCATCAGTTTTTTTTTCCAAAATATTGCAACATATTCCTACACAAGACTTAGGTAAGGTTGTTTCTTGTTCAATTTTTAAACGTATTGCAAAAAGAAACAGCAAATAATACGTATCAAAGTTTGTTTATAAGAAAATTATCATATGTTAACAATATTTTAAAACTAATTTGGATATATTTGCAAAAAAAAACAAACAAAAAAAAAACAAATAGTATTACTGAAGTTTTATGAAAAATAAGACAACCATTTCTAAAACTTCAGAGTATTTTGACTAGCTGTCTAATTAGATGTTGTGACATTAATAAATAGCAAAAAAGCAAAAAAAAACCTTATAACTTCCTGCAGTTCAAGTCTCTTAGTTTTGTAGGTAACATAACCCTAAGCCTTAGACTAAATACAAATTTCGGAACAATTTGATAAGAAACTATAAAACTCAATAACTTTCACGACAAAGTCAAATTACACAATACCAGTTTTTATGAGTAATTATGAGAGAGTTTTATGAGAGAGAGAGAGAGAGTTTTATGAGAGAGAGAGAGAGAGAGTTTTATGAGAGAGAGAGAGAGAGAGAGAGTTTTATGAGAGAGAGAGAGAGAGAGAGAGAGTTTTATGAGAGAGAGAGAGAGAGAGTTTTATGAGAGAGAGAGAGAGAGAGAGTTTTATGAGAGAGAGAGAGAGAGAGAGAGTTTTATGAGAGAGAGAGAGAGAGAGAGTTTTATGAGAGAGAGAGAGAGAGAGAGAGTTTTATGAGAGAGAGAGAGAGAGAGAGAGAGTTTTATGAGAGAGAGAGAGAGAGTTTTATGAGAGAGAGAGAGAGAGAGAGAGAGTTTTATGAGAGAGAGAGAGAGAGAGAGAGAGTTTTATGAGAGAGAGAATTATGAGAGAGAGAGTAGAGAGAGAGAGATTTTATGAGAGAGAGAGAGAGAGAGAGTTTTATGAGAGAGAGAGAGAGAGAGAGAGAGAGTTTTATGG